>NC_068357.1:27515408-27531853 GCF_020536995.1 Dreissena polymorpha
TTAAGATTTGATCTGTCGAACTTATTTTAAGACGCACGTAAAGCAGATTGACTATCGACATAGATATTGTAAAGATACATATACTGATCAGAATTGGTAATTCTAATTTTCGACAAGTGATTCGAACACTGCGAATTTTCACCGAGATTGAGTCATAAATATTGCTTCTGCAGTGGTAAAAGTTGTTTCCGTATATTTCGCCTGGTGATTCCAACACGGCCACGATAAAGTCGACATAAACATTTTGACAATCTTTCATCAAGATTAACTCATACATGTGTCATGTGACCTTGTGACCTAAATTTTCGACGAACCTGACCCAGATTCGAACTTGGATTATATTCTGTAAAGTGAAACATTCTGCCAAAGCTTCATCAAGATGGAGTCATCCATGTGTTGGTACAATATATTTCTATGAGTTGGAAGAACGTGACCCATTTTCAAATTCTGTACAGATTCTGCCAACTTACACATTTTGATTAAGTTTTCATTACGATTAAGTGATCAATGTGCGTTATACAAGGCTTTTTATCAGATGTATCCTAAAACAGTATCCAGATTAAGTATGCAAATCCAGATTATTTGCAAACTTATTTTTTTTATTTATTGAACAAATGTTATGAAATTTTGCATATTTGTAGGGGGCATTGAGTACATACATATAATTGAAAAAAAAGAGTAAAAATGTTTTTGAAAAGTAGAGTTATTTGATGATAAAGTTGCCATCCCCCGTTGGATCCCAACGGGGTTTTGGTTCCCCCGTTAAGAATTGCAATTTTCCAACGGGAGATTTTTCCAGACGGGAGAATTTTACCTATATTTTACAAAAAATGTAATTTAAATATTATGCTTTGTTTTCTGTTTCAATGTTTACAAATACACATGTTTAAGTTATAATTGTAAGAAATATGTACTTTAATAAGAAAATAAAGTGTTTGTAGATTTTCTTCCCCCGTGGGGTTTTGACGGGGGATCCCGTGAAACTACCATATCCATTAAACTCCAACGGGGTTTTCACGGGGGACCCCGGCAAACTCCCATTTAAATTAAACTCCAATGGGAGTTTGACGGGGGATCCCCGTCTAACTCCAATTTATAAAGAACTCCAATGGGAGTTTGACCAGAGAAGGGAGGGGGGATCAGACTTCAATAAACAGTTTATACCCATTGCAATATATTCTATTGTATAAAGAGTAAAAGACACCAAACTTTATTAAATAATTGATGTTTTCTTTTTAAGGTGTCAAAATCAATTTATAATTTTTGAATTTTCTTAACTCGGTACGTTACGTTGAATAAAATGTCTTTTTGAAAGAGATTAGACCCACATATTGCTATTTCTGGAAAGATGAATTTAAAACGTTCCATAATTTTGAAAGACTGTATAAATAATAAAGTGACTTATCTCGAAAATATATTACATTTACCTTTTGATAATCCAAACGTTGCTTTTATCCATTTTTGTGATGATAAATACAATCCAGAAAGACAATAACATTGGAAACATACTTATTGTCATTCGGAATTGTATTATTGTGTTGTTTATTCCCGTTTAACAGTTTTTGAAGTTTTTTGCTCGAAATTTTGGGTCCGTCTATAATGCGTATATGACTCATTTTCGCGAATATGAACGAAACGAGCGAATATGATCGAATATTTGCAAGATTGATGCTTTTTCTGCAATGTTTTTATCAACAAATTACAGTTTAATGTAAAATATAATTAAGACTGTTAACATAAATAGATCAATTCTCTAGCCATTATCATGTTTCGAACTCTAAAGTCATGTTCGCGAATATGAACATTGTTTTTAGGCTACACACAACCAACAATAACCACGACGACTCCACAATACAAGGTTTACAGTCAACTCGTACCTTAGTCAACTCGCACGGTAGTCAACTCGCACGTTGTTTGGTCAACTCGCACGGAAGTCAACTCGTACCTAAAATTCAACTCGCACGGTAGTGAAACTATTGATGTGTTGATGGGTTCTGAATGAGTTATTTATGCATAAACACAAATGAGAAATACTTTCAGAGTTTAGTTCAATACTTTTTATTGCAATATTTTCACAAAATAACACATTTTTTTTTAACAAATTGTGTTTACACCAGGTTACATTATCGGCACATTATAACAGACAGTAAAAGTACTTTTTAAAATATATTTTTTAAACTATTATTTTTATTAAAATATTTGAAACACACATTTTCAAAGCTTTATCATGTACACAAGTAGACATTCATCTATATACTTTTATTTTAATATTTATTTCAATATTTACATACAGTATCAAAGCTGTACAATATGTACACAAGTAGACATACATCTATATACTTTTATTTTAATATTTATTTCAATATTTACACACATTATCAAAGATTTACAATATGTACACTAATATTGTAATTTAATGAATAGGACATAAAGACTGATAGAACTATGAATTATTAAGAATTTAATATTTGTCATAAAACTATTAATGAAGATCCCGTTACCTATGGAAAACTTATTGCGCACACAATTATAAGTAAAAAACGTATAACAATAATGTTAACGTGAGTACAAATACGTATAGCTTAGTATCATATAAACCGAGTATATATGATTATCATACCTACATGTATTGAAACATTTTTGTACGCAAAGATTATTAATTTTACAATAATAATCAGTCATAATACAATTTTACAGAATCAAATGTGTATTTAATTAATAATTTAATAAAATTGCCCAGCATTATTAAAATTTGAACATGAGTTACAGTTCTACATTAATTAATTAAATATTAAATTGTAAAGCATGACAAATTAAAATATTTATTTAAGTATTCCATACTACAGCCTTATTTCTAGGCAACCCCTATCAGTAATAGCCTTATCTACCCCTCGATTATCAGTACCCTCATCAGCTCTGAATGACTGACATATTAGCTGTTTATTGTAATTTTAGGGGTGGGAAATAGGATATGGTGTTTTCAGGTATTGTTACTTTCTTGACTGATTAGGTGACATATGGTTTATTATTACAATTCCAAATTAACAATTAAAGTGATAGTATGGGCATTTTTCACTGATGAATTGAGCTGAACATAATTAACAGGTCAAAAGAGTTAGTTTAAATGTGGTTACTGACGAATTATCTGCAACTCATCTTGCTGCTAGTTGTTTATAAAAAGTATATATTATAATCGATATTTTACATGACTCACCCAGTCCTCTAATCCGAAATGATCCGTAAAACAAAATAGTGTATTTGTGTCGTATGAACGAATCTGCACTAAAACTAGATTTAGATTCACTTCGTAAATCGAATCTTGTATGTCGTCAGTTGTCAAAACGAAACTACGGTTGATATTCAAATGCATTATTTTTCTCTTTCCGGGATATTGTTGTAGTATGTTGATGCTGCATTAACAAATATAAGTGTATATGAAGTGAAAACACCAAAAATAAACAACGGTTGCGATACACTACATAGACATATACGCTCTTTAGTCGTACCGAGCACATATCAGTGAAAGGGGGAAAAATTACATATCTTTAGGGTATGGGTAACCTATGGTCTTTAAAAATCGATTAGGAATTTATAAAAGGTATTTCTTGTGTTAGGTTTAAGAAAGAATGTCTCAAAATATTGTAAAAAAAAAACATTGAAACTAGCGACAGGTCCCTTGCAAGGATATTTTGGAGGGCTTTGGATCTCCAAAAAGGAGGTTTTTGCGAAGGTCAATATTTCACGCTGCAGAAACAGAACAGAACTTTAAAGGTAAATTGTGAAAAATCTAAAGACTTGTAGGTAAATAAGCACAGCACATGGTTGAAATTAATGAGTAATGTAGCCAAAACTAGAATTGCATTCTGTTTGAATGTACTTTGCATGCCATGAAATGGGTAAAATTTCTCAATTTTTCATTAAAAAGTAGGTGGGTGGGGGAAAGGGTGTCAGACAATTCACCCCCAAGACAATTCATCCCCTGGACAATTCACTCCAGAATTTGATTTCCTTGGACAATACACCCCCAAGACAATTCACTGCCATATTTTTTATATGATATTGCATTGTCATTTGCTTTTGTCATATTTAAAAATAAGTTGTGAACAGATGTTTGGGGTTATAATTTTGACTTTGTAGCACAATTTTGATGTGAAGATAATAAATGTAGTATGTAAATGAAAGATGAAATAGTGTTTTTTGTCAAATGCAATCCAACCAATGTTATTTTCCTATAAACTGTGTTACAATATATAAAATTGAAACAAATTAAGTATTTTGTATTTATAATATTTGTGCATTGGATTTAAATAACAGTCTGCGAAATAAGCGCACGCCCGTTGGCCTGGGCGTGTAAATTATAGCTCGGGCCTATTAAAATTGCCATATTGTACGCCCGTCGGGCCAGTAGAAATTCCGTGTATCAATATTGTTTCATTTTTAAGTGTGATAAAAGTCATTATTTTGTGAGTACTTCGCGAAGATTTCCGACAGAACTTTGTTCAACTTCGCCTAAAATACGAGATTTAAACGCGTTCCGATTGGTCCATACATTCAACGGTGATTTTCGAGTCGTAACACAGGCCACGTGGTGAACAATTTAGACTGGTTATTTGCTAGTGGCACACGTCATGCTGATGTGTTTTTGTGCTGAAGTAAACTTATCGACGTACGCGGCTTGCATTTCCCGAATAAACATCGTTTTACTTTGTAACCTTGTTTGTGTGTTTATTTCCAAAGTTGAAAGTCCCTAGCTGGAGTGAAGCCTGGCAAGAAACTGCCCACTTCTGATTGTAAGTCAACAATTGACTATGAAAAATCACGGAAACGTGAATTTCAAGAAAAGTGGTAAAAAATCAGTGATGAAGGAGAAGCTACTTCTGTAAGACAGAGTTTAATAAGCTACGCTTAAAAACACAGCATAAGAAAAAAGTCAACATGTATGATAAAAGTATGCCATCTATGCCTTCACTTGTCAAGTAAACTTCTGGAAAATAACTATCAGGTTGCTTGTTTTACATGATATGGTTTCTGACTAAGAGGATCTCCAGGATTGCAGTGATGATTAGATGAACGAAGAAGTTGTTTATCACATGTTAAATACTTATAATTAATAAAGGACATAATTACATTGACTTGTTATATTGTGTTGCAATTGTTTTTGCAATAGGCTTTACAGTTAACATACCCTGGATACAATTTTACTTTTAATAGATTAACTGCTATTGAAAGATGAAACCCTTTATCAGGGTGTATATTTTAACAAATTTACTTTGGGCTAGTAATTTTGCTGCTGGGCTACTTGTCTTTACCACTCCTGTAGCCCGAATGGCTAGTGGATAAAATGAACTATCGTGAAGACTGAAATAATATTATTAGGTTAACTGCTATTTTATTATTTGAGAACTTTGTCAAATATTGAAGTTGATTAATTAGTTTCATTTAATTCTTAGAATTTTACATTATGACAATTACTTATTTATTCATGTTAGATGGGATAATTAATTTAATAAAATATTATGGTTTAATTGATAAGAAAACCTTAATTAAAGAAAGGAAATTTAATCTGGTTGGAAGCGTGCTATTAATGGGTATTACAATCAAGCAACAACAACAACAACAACATAACCTTTATTAAGCTCAAATCACAAATATAGTGACACATGAGTATACAGTGACAATGCATCTTTTACAAAGAGTTATTAACAATTGTGACATGGTGTTAAACTTTACATAGAAAATAGAAAAGAGAAATAGAAGTGGAGATGAAAAAAGATATGAGACATACATTTGAATTGAGTGGGGGAATGATGATGTTGTCCTGAGAAATAAACATTTTTTATTCCTTTGGCCTGAATAACCTGTTTGTTTACATGGATTACTGATGCAGACTATAGTTATGGTTTTTCCATTCGGTTCTATTTAAAACCCGGTGAATTTGATTGGTTAATTTATTTTTGTCTGCAGCGCTTCGCTGATCTGTGTGTAAACCCTGGAATTAGGTCAGAAATGTGCGTATTGTTTGTGTTTTCACTGTTTCCTCTGTAGAATAATAGGAGAGTGTTTCATTTATAGATCGCATATTAACTAAACTTTCAAAAGTGACGTATAGATTTACATTTTGTAGACCGAAATTGTCTGTTAATGTAATTCTACTTGGGATTAATTGGTGTGTTTAAATTAAGTAATGATCAAATGTGAAGTGACCCATTCACGTGACATTGACCGATGTTGTGTCAGGCCAGATTAACCATGCCCATGTTTGTCCTGTGTCAGTGACCATGTGATTCGTAAGTAAAGGACTTTATGTTATTGTTTCAGCAAGTAGCTTTATATAATCATGTACTAAATTGTGTCGATTTGACCTGCAGTAGTGAGATTGCATGACAAAAAGTACTTTACTGTACATGTATTTGTGAAGTTGTGTAAGTTTACACATGGCACATGAAATCAATGGTGAAAGGCATGGATGGGTGATGGAGAGGGGGGATGAGTAGAAGTGCTGCAATAAGTAATAAGTGTCAAGTGTCATTGATTAAAAAACATATTCCAGCAAGGTTAACAATAAGCTTGAGATACAAACATACATGTACATTGCATATAATTTGGCTAGTGCAAGGTTTAAAATATAAATCACAATTTGCTAACAACATTTATGAGTAAATCAGTAATTTCAAATTTGTGACATTGATATTTGTTGCCAGATTGAAAAAACATGCGTAAAAATATTTTAAACATGCGTAGTGAATGAAGTTAGGTATTCAACATGAACTATGATGTAGTAATACCAATATGTAAGATGATTAATTCATCTTATAAAATATTAATTGATTGATTGAGACGAAATGCAAAAAGTACTGCATTAGACATGATTTTGTTCTCTATATAAATAAATTTATCAACGTGTTAGCGTTTAAAGTAATATTTTTTGTGGATATGAATTAGTCTTATGAGGTTTAATTGTTGAAATACATAAAAGATAACAAACATAATTTAACATATACACCAAGTTAAACTTATCAGCGGGTTAATGTTTGAAATAATACTTTTATGAATTTACATAATTTTTTTAAATCCTTTAAGGACCTTGTTGTCAACAATTCTTTAAATTTTAGCGTATTTGTTCTACAGTAGTAGTATTTTTTATAAACTTCCTTCTATGTTCATTAAAAAAGGGACATATAAGCATGTAGTGAAATTCATCCGCCACATCTCTGCATGTACAATGAGGGCATGTTCTCTCATTTATGTCTTGATTGGTCCATCTACCTGTCTCATCTGGGAAAAAGTGATTACCAGTTCTAAGTTTAATAAATAAAGATGATTCATATTTAGTTAGTGTGATTAAATATTTCTCTAATTCAATCTTATCCTTAAATATTGAATAGTTTAAGCCTTTTGTTGAGTTTTGAAGTGAGGTATGCCAGGTTTGCTGGTATTGATTAAGTAATATGCCCTTTATAGTGTACTTTATATTTTTATTTTGGATTTGATCTTGATTTAGCCATATGTAATTTCTGCCAGTTTGTGTGAAGATATTTTTTACATAATTTATCCATTTAGATTCAAAGTTAGGAAGGTTTGACATGTATTTATATATGAGATATGGTAATTTATCCGGTTTCCCAGTTATTAATCTATTCCAGTATGCAATCATTCTGCATTTTATAGTGAGATCTATGGGGTATCTTCCGAATTCTGCGTATATCATATAAAGTGGGGAGCTTTTTCTTAGATTGAAATTTTTTCTCAGAAATTCATTGTGTATTTTCTCTAGTAAATCAATGCTTTCATAGCCCCAAACCTCTGCTGAATATGTTAATATTGGCAGGATAGTGTTATCAAAAGTTTTAATATCAGATATATTGGTAAATTAAGGTTATTAATTCTTGAATAGAGTAGGTGCATTGCTTTCCTTGCTTGTTGTGCAAGATGTTTCTTTGCAGTTAGGAAGCTACCAGATTTTGCTAAAAAAACACCTAGATATTTGTATGAGTTAACAATTTTTAGAGACGTGTTGTCTATTTTAAAAGAGAAGTTTCTATTTTGCCTTGATCCGAAAATAATTACTTTTGTTTTATCCTTATTTATATTTAACTTCCATGTTTTACAGTAATCAGCAAAGTCATTCAGACAGTTTTGTAGTGTTTGGGCATTTTCAGCAATTAAGACTGTGTCGTCTGCATATAATAGTACAATTATTTTGAGAAAAGTAGCAATATTGTTTTCTGGATTTGTAAGTTCTATACCATGGTGGCCTTTAGATTCTTAGTAATTCCCAAGGTCATTTAGGAAAAGGGAAAAGAGGATGGGCGATAAATTTTCTCCCTGACGCACGCCGCAGTTACATGAGAAAAATGGGGAGTTTTGAGTTCCATTAGAGTTACATGATGGTACATGATAAGCATTCACACACCTGACAAGGCTTTATCAAAGTGTCAACACAGATAAACAAAGACTTCAGTTACACACATTGACAAATAATTATGTTGGGCTGGGCAATTCTAAGACCTGGTATTGTATTAAAAAATTCCATTGTTGTTCACCTGATATTTTGATTATTATTTTTATTTAACTGCCTATAAACAAAAGTGTTTCATTAAAAAAATTATTATTTTTATTCTTATTATCCATTAAGTTGTTGGATTTTCTCTCATTGAAGGATTAGTGATAGAAGTTGTGTTTTGTAATGTTGTGTATTGAAACATATTTTAGTCTGCAATTATCAGTATTCATTTCAAAGCCAGTATCAAATTCACACCATTTTATGTTATAATTTTTTAAAATGCTACTTATACACGAATACCTCATGATTTATTAAATCTACTATAATACCACTAGTATGCTCCTCTTAAAAATGTTTTGAAATGTAATGTACTTTTTACAAAAATTGTACTCAATTCAAGTCCACTTCAATCATACAGTATGTTAACTCATTCCATACTACAGCCTTATCTCTAAGCAACCCCAATCAGTAATAGCCTTATCTACCATTAGATAATCAGTACCCTCATCAGCTCTAAATGCCTGACAGATTATCTGTTTATTGATACCTTTATGGGTGTGAAAAAGGTTGTTTTTTAGGTGTTGTTACTTTGTTGACTGATTATGTGACAAATATTTTATTATTATATTTCCCATTTAAAAATAAATATAGTAATTTTATAAAAATTTCGAAATCTTGCATAACTTATCAAATAAAACAATTAGATTATTTCCAAATAATGTATCCAATACCATTATTATTTATTCATACACTTTTTACAAATATAAACTGTTTTAATGAATAAAATCAATCTTAAATAAAACATAAACACATAATAAATTATTAAATGACATAAAAACAATAATAAGATATTGTTAATAAAACACCGTATTATGTGAATTGGGAATAAGACATCAATTTGGGATTAAATTGTGTTTTATCAAAAGTGCATAATATGCAGTTTTATATGTTGCATTTATCTAGTTTTACAAATTATAATTAAAACATATACTTGCATATATAATAGCATCATTTAAATTGATTTTACTTCAAAACTTGATTTTTTATTAATTTAAACAAAAAATCCTCATGAAATGAAACTGTGTCCATGCCGCGCATGGACACGGTTTCAAAATACACTTTAAATGAAACAAATTCAATCACTTGTTAATGAAAAAGTCATGGAAAATTTCTAATTAAGCTTAAATTATAGATAATGTATTACAAAAATATATGTAGATCATGAAATGAATAGTTTTGTTTGAGAAAATCACCAAAATGATGTCCATTCCCAGTTTGATGTCTTATTCCCAATTCACATAATACAGTGTTATAATAAGATATTGTTAATAACAAAAACAAACATCAATAGATAAAAAGCACAGTTATGTTTCAATTGCAAGTAATTTTATGAAAAAAAGAAAGAAATTCTGAGAACATCTTAATATGCTTTTATTAGAACTTCATAAAAATAAAAAAGAATACAAATAACTATCCTTAGAAAACAGATATTTGTAATTACTAAATCCTAAACAAACAGCAAAAGATCCAAAAAAATTGTCTAGGGAGCAGGGGTGAATTGTCTAGGGGGTGAATTGTCTCCTTGGGGTGAATTGTCTTGGGGGTGAATTGTCTCGCTTCCGGGGGGAAGATCAAGGGCAATAGTTTCACAAGTGAAGAAGCTGGCCTTGTCTTTGGTTTTATTTTCAATGCATGTTGCCTTAGCGCTATGTTATGACACTGACACAAATAGGCGTTCTTGTGTCACTTTCTGTTTTGATGAAATGGATTTGACTGTTTGCTGCCTTTCGGAACTTGAAATTTGGGCAAAAATATATCCCCTTCCCCCTTAACCCTTTGCATGCTGGGAAATTTGTCGTCTGCTAAAATGTCGTCTGCTGAATTTCTAAAATTAGCATTTTCTTTGATTTTTTTCAAAGAATACTATCAGAATAGCAAACAGTTTGGATCCTGATGAGACACCACGTTTTGCATAGGCCTTTAAAATTCGGTTCCCGCACTGAAAGGGTTAATGAATGTTATCCACTTTTAAAATTGATTTTTTGTTGTTGGTATTGAATTAATTAATTAATTGAACAATGATGAAATTATTCACATACTTAAGTGCAATTCAGTGTCGTTACAGTACTGTAGATTTCGTCTGTGTGGTTAATCAAGTGTATCTACTGTAGATTATTTTAAATTTATTGAACATCATTTTTCACACCTGAGGATGTTTACGTCTGCTGCATCTTTTAGGCTTGAAAGCCACAGGTTGTGAACAAATGTCTGCATGTGTGCATATATTTTATTTCTTAGTTCCTTCCTCACCTTAATAATTACATGACAGTGTGTGATGATGAATATGTATTATCATGTTTATGACAATGTGTTGACCTGGTGCTCCTGCAGTTAAGACTCAAAATGTGGGAAGAATTTTCAATATTAAGAGCTTAATTCTATGCATTAATCTCTGACTCATTGAAAAACATATTTTAAAGTTGACATGGTCATGTGCCATGTGGATCAACCAGAGTACCTAATTTAAGCTCCACCTATATTGTATTGTCACCACCGAAACAATTTACATGGACCCTGGTCCCAGAATGGAAATCGAATACTGGTTGCTGGTGTGACTGCACCAAATTGGCCTTTATTATCAGGCGATCAATTACTTGAAAATGAAAATCTACGGTGGAAACTTTTTCGCAGTATAATTATTATCAATATTTATTATTGTTACAGTTACATGTAAGTTGTGTCAATACCATCAGTGAATTCGTAGAAATATGGGATATTACGTAACCAAATGCATTGATGGTGTGTACATCACAATTTCAGCAAGAAAAGATTTTTCAGATACCAAATAGACAATTTTATGTGTTAAGTTTCTTTTTGATAAATTAATGCAGTTTTTTTTTACTAACAATATAATATCACCACTATTGAATGCCCATAATCTATGAGCTGTTAGTTTGTTAGTTTCCATTTTTATTTAATGTCATTTATTAATATAAAAAATCCAAATAGTGCCTTATGCCCTCTTAAATACATGCATCCAGTCTTATCTTATTTTGTCACCTTAGACCCCTAGAGAGCACAGTCACCCACGGTTTATTAGATTACAATCAGTAACACAGTAACTGATAAGCTGAAGGACACACTCCACACAAATATCTTATTATCTCCAGGTCAAACAATCTTGAGATTTGAGGTTTTTTTATTAATTTTAAATGAATACGAAATAAGTTGTTTTTTTATTGAGGAAAACAAGTATTATAATAATTGTTTTAAACAATGTGTTGGCATGGTAAATCTATCAGTTGTATTTGATTTAATTATTGAGAACAATGGGCTAATGAATCTGCAGATTAATTTCACAAAGACAATATTATCAGTTTTAAATACATAGTTTTATTTGTTTGTAATATTACTGGCAATCTTCTTAGTTTTTTACTACAAATCCTTACTTTTTGTTTATCCCTTTACCCCTTAGATACTAAGTAGTATTTTGACGCATTTGTAGTCACTTAGAAAGTTATATTTAATTCAAGACCTTTCTTACTAGATCCAAGTTTTAAAGGCTTCATTTCCAATCCTTAGATACTGATGAGCAGCAAACAGCATAAAACCTGAACAGCCTGCGTTTATTCACAGGCTGTTCTGAAGTTATACTGTTTGCACATAGCCACTTCCACTTTGCTTTGTGTGGGAAAGGGTTAAACAAGTGTTATATTTTTATGCTGCCCGAAATAAAATTTTGGCGGAGCATATAGTGGCCAGTTTGTCCTTCCTTCCTTCCTTCCTTACTTCTTTCCGTCACACTTTTGTTACGGTTTCTCATAGCGCCTTCAACACTTTACCGATCTCTTTCATATTTGGCATGTAGGTACCTTGCATGGACCTCTACCTTTTGATGAGGTTTGAGGTCACTGGGTTCAAGGTCAAGGTCACCGAGGCTAATAATAGATTTTCTGTCACGCTTTTGTTACAGTTTCTCATAGGGCCTTCACTACTTTACGGATCTCTTTCATATTTGGCATGTCTAAGGTACCTTGCATGGACCTCTACCTTTTGATGTGGTTTGAGGTCACTGGGTTCAAGGTCAAGGTCACAGAGGCCTAATAATAGATTTTCTGTCACGCTTTTGTTACAGTTTCTTATAGGGCCTTCACTACTTTACTGATCTCTTTCATATTTGGCATGTAGGTACCTTGCATGGACCTTTACCTTTTGATGAGGTTTGAGGTCACTGGGTTCAAGGTCAAGGTCACCGAGGCTAATAATAGATTTTCCGTCATGCTTTTGTTACAGTTTCTCATAGGGCCATCCCCCTTAACTACTTTACCGATCTCTTTCATATTTGGCATGTAGGTACCTTGCATGGACCTCTACCTTTTGATGAGTTTTTAGGTCACTGGGGTAAATGTCAAGGTCACCGAGGCTAATTATATATTTTCCGTCACACTTTTGTTACAGTTTTTCATAGCGCCTTCAATATTTTACTGATACCTTACATATATAGACCTACCTTTTGATGACGCTTGATGTAATTTGGGGTCAAGGTCACCGAGGCTAATAATAGATTTTAGGTGGTTATTAACATAGATTGACAAAGCGCATCATCGGGGAGCATCCATCGTTTTTCAACGATACTTGTTGTTAGGAGTTTACTAAGGTGTTATAATGCTTGGGTCAAAAATGATTGAAAAAGTACCAAACAAATATTTGTGCAAATGGGGGTGTCACTGGGCCAATTGTTGTACTGCTCATTTGACACTTTACAGTAAAACTTGTTGTTCAATGTCATAAGTTGGCAGTCATTTAGTCCAGCCCAAAAAAGGGACCTTTTACACATTTCAATATTCAGACTCATAATTTAAGATTCAATGTGACAGACTTTCAATTGATTTAAGGGCTTCTAAATGCTCACACCTCACATCAAAGATGATAAATAGTCTCTGGAAAAAACACAATGGGATTTCAATCAGGCAACATTCATTTTAATTTATTCCCAGCATTTCATAAGCACTTTTTAGATTGATCATTAAATTGTTCATCATAATCATAAATAAACATTTAAAATGTATTTACAATTTCTTTTGAACATTCTGAGAATCTCCAAATGCTTTGTGACACTATTTCCAATATTCTATCAGAAATTGTGTTTTTGTTTTGTCTCTTTTTAATTCACCCCTAGGGTGTGATGAAGATACAAAAAGTATGTCAAGGGAAGCTCTGATTTTCTCATTAATTATTTCAAGATAAAAGAGTTGTACATTTCATGCAAATTAAATATGCTTCAAAACATGAAGGGTATTGCACATGCTTGATAATAGTTTCTTTGTGTCTCAATCACTGAAGCACAAGCTGCTATCTACTGTTGTGCAAATCTCAAATTTTAAATCTAACTTTCATTTTTACCTGAAGTATTTAGTACAAATACCATTTCATAATTATTTGATGAGTTGATAAAACTTTTTACCTGAGGAATGGGGTTATATTTTCAATAAGTTGCCAGTAGCAGACATGGGGTAATCATAATTGTTAATCTGTTATCATCATGATTATTAATTGATTACTTTTTTCATTAATCATGGATTGATCATTAATTATAGCTTTTGTTTACTTAAATAATAATTTTATAGATTACCACTACAAGAGGTCATTACTCATTATTATTTTATGATTATGATTACTTTTGACCAAAAAGCAGATTCAATTTCAATTCATGAAGACAAATGACACATTAACAACATCAGATACTTGCCAACTTATCATGTAGTTAATTACTCAAGGGGTGTAGGAATCTCTGATAGCTCTCGGTCCAAGGGTATTGCAAGGGATTAAGTCTGAACAATAGTTCTTATTTGGAACTTGCCTACAACTGGTTTTTCGGCTAATTTACATGAGTTACAAATAAAATTGACCTAGATCCACGGGAAATGCGTATTGTTATTCCCCCTACAGGTGAAAATGGAGGGGACTTATGGTTTTTGCTCTGTCTGTCAGTCAGTCAGTCACACTTTCTGGATCCTGTGATAACTTTAAAAGTTCTTCATATTTTTTCATGAAACTTGAAATTATGGATAGATGGCAATATGGAGATTATGCACGTCATTTCATTTTGTTCCTACGTCAAGAATTCTGGTTGCTATGGCAACAAATAGATTAGAAATATTGCTGAAAATAGTGGATCCTGCGATAATTTTAAAAGTTCTACATATTTTTTCATGAAACTTGAAACATGGATAGAAGGCAACATGGAGATTATGCATGTCAATCATTGTGTTCCAATGTCAATAATTCTGATTGGTATGGCAACAAATAGACTAGAAATATTGCTGAAAATGGTGGAGTTTCATCGGTATTGGACTTATATTGCTTGGAAATAGTCTTGTTCAAACTAAGCAAGTACGGTACCAGAATATTCATGTGACACTAGGGTCATAATGGTAAAAAGTTTATTGTACCTAACGATTAGTGGAGTTCCGAATACAGTCTATTGCATTGATGATCTGCATTTATGCAAAAAATAAGTGTTGGAGCTTAATTAGGTGTGGGAACAGTTAAGTAATCAGTCAAATAATTGATTTCATGAGAATTTTAGTGAACCATGTTAACCCATGTATACAAGTTACATTTTGAAAAAGCAATTCATGCAACTTCTGCACCAGTGGAGAGACTCTGGCATTTTCTTTCCTTTCTGATAGAAGTTGAATGAGTGACCGCACTTTTCAAATGCCCATGAACATCAAATGCAATAATCGTGCAGTACTATGCATCTTTCTTTTTTGTGCAAGTTAATAGGATAAGAATTAAGGGTGTCACGGTACTACTGTGTGGGACGGTATATGGTAATAGTCTCCTCTCAGTACAGTGCATGATACGCCTTCGAGTGCGTATGGTACGGTACAGCATTTTTCATATGCGCCAACGCGCCAAGTAAACTTTTAATGTTTGGATGTTGTAACAATACGCGGCAAGAAAGATTCCATTGGCGCAATCAATAAAATATGTGGCACAGTAATTGGATCAATGTTAACGGAAATTCTCCCAATATCATCTCATATCACATTTTAATGACAAATTTTGTAATCATGAATTTAAAATAAAATTACATTTTTTACAAATTAAAGAAATGAATGTATGTAGAGGTCTTTAAATAAAATTGAAAAAATGGTTTAAAATGGTTTGTATGTTGTTTCCATCTGACAATACGTATCCCGGTACATATTGTATCGTACACACTGTACCGCGATACGTATAGTAATGAAGGGGAGCGTATCGTGACACCCGTAATAAGAATAGGATTTTTTTTTATAGATGAACAGTGGTTGATAAAGGTCTAGAAGCCCAAATTTATTAAATGCATGAATTAATACATCTGTAATCAATTTGATCACTTTGGTTGAGATTACCAATTAATAATATATCAATGAAAAAAACATTAATCATGTTAAAAAATAAGTTAAAATCATTAATTTCATTGATTTTTTTTCGTGTAATTGACCACATGTCTGCCCAGTTGCAACTGAAGTAACATCTTTTGTGACATAGACATTTTGCTCACCTCATTATAAGAGTATCACACTGCAGTTTATAAATTAACTGATAAGATAAGCTATTGGGGGACATCACCGACCCCAGTAGACAGATTATCTCCAGAGCCAATTAAATATGCAGGTTTTGTTTTTGCTATAATTAGCACATGCTTAACAGTTACATGTATATGTTTCAATTGTACTTTCTCGTGGAAGCTGTCTAAGCCAGCTTTTCACCTTACCTGACCTTTGTAAGACAGACTGTCCAATAAAATTTCCTGCGGCTAGACAAATAAAGACACTTCATTTATTTCATTGGCTGATTTGAGCGATATATATATATGGTATTCAATAAAGATTCTTATTTTGTTTTCAACAATATCATGAAAATATTATTTTTGATTATTTCACCATATTGA
>NC_068357.1:27531953-27551953 GCF_020536995.1 Dreissena polymorpha
GATAGGCTGCCATTAATTTTCAAGTTTGTATTTTGAATTCAATTTTTATTCAAAAAGCATTGTTCTTAAATGTGTGGCATTTTCAATTCGCAATGAGATTTGTAATGACCCTCGTCACGCAAAAATGGGTCTTATTCCATATGCGCCCATCATATAAATAGCCCACTCAGCTATCTCTCCTTTTGGTAAGGAGAAACATAACATATTGAGTGATTTTAAAGCGAACAGCATCGCCTATGGCCTTACTGCGCAAAAGCACATGTTAGGTTTAACAAACGCTTGTCGAAACGCATTAGACCTATTTTCGCATGACGGCGCTATTGACGTGTGTCGAAAAAAAACTGCGTTTAAATCAAATATCAACATACGATATATTTCGATAGTGAAGAAAGATTCTCATAACAAGGATATCAGGACACATATGAAGTGCTCTCCCGTAGTATATTCTACTCACACTAATGTGTGGTTTGACAATGCTAACACACATTTCATGCGGTGAATATGCAGCTTACAAGTGAAAAAACACAACACAATAGTTTAACTATTGTTTAATTGTATTTTTTTTATTAGAAAAGTAAATTGCTAACTTTATTTCAAAGTCAGCGTAAACGCCGACTACATTTTTAAAAGATATTCATTGTTATAAATATATTTAATATAATATATATAGTTGTTTTCGGTTTTAGCGATTATAAAGCATTTTCGAGGTTGCATATAGTATGCCTGTAGTAATTGATGAACTCATATCCAACTGTCTATGTATTGAGAACTGTGAATATAAACAAGCTTAACTTCTACTAACCTTCTACTATTGCGTTGCTAGCACCCGTAAATACAAAAGATCGCCGCTATCTGTTAAAGACCAAAGAACGTTTTCCAGAAAAACCCGCTATAGTAGCATGAACGAGGTTACGAAACAGGTCATTCGTATTATTATTATAAATGTTTGTTATATTCGGGTTTAGCGATTATGAAACATTTTTTGTTTTTGTCTATCGTATCGCTGAAGTTATTGTTGAACTTATGTTCAACGTTTTATAAATTGAGAATTTAAATAAGCGTCAACTTTTTCCCGAATCTATTAATAGCCTCAATTTACGACCTGTAATACGTCATTGAGTTGTATGTGAGAGCGTAACCTATTGCGTTTTATCGCCCGTGGACTTCCTTTGTTTATCGACAGGCGCATCTATTAATAGCCTCATATCATGAATGCCAAAACACCCGCGAAAAAGAACCACGTGACGGAATAGGACGCTAAACGCAAATACCATGCGACTACGACTTTTATTATGTAGAGACGCTCCGCAATTCCTTTGAAGCCGGGGCTTGTAAAGAATTGACCACTAACTGAAGGTAGCAAAGGAAACGCAGCACCTAATTGACCAATTCCTTCTATGTGCGAAGGCAGATTGAATTTTACTAATGTATGGTTTGCCTATTTTAACACACATTATAATGCGGTAAATATGCGACTAACAAGTAAAAAACACTATAATTAAACTTTTCTTTTGATTTAAGTTATTTAGAAACCAAAATTCCAAACCTTATTTCAAAACAGCAAGACTACATTTTTGAGAGAATATTCTTGTTATATTTAAATGTTTTTTAAAGGGGCCTTTTCACAGATTTTGGCATATTTTGAAGTTTGTCATTAAATGCTTTATATTGATAAATGTTAACATTGGATCTTAAAAGCTCCAGCTAAAAATCAAGAATAAAATTAAAAAAGCAAAAAAATTAGCCGGTACCAGGGCTCGAACCAGTGACCCCCGGAGTCCTAGAGTTAGTCTGAAGTAAAAACGCATTAGCCCTCTCGGCTATTCCGCCGGATATACACCATTTAAGTATTTTATACCTTATATAAGCAATCTTCGTAGTTTCGTATATTTAAACGACAACAACAGAACTCTCCAAATTATTCAATCGTTTCGCGTTGCAACGCTTTATAATTTTAGGTTTTCAAATCGTCACAAGATACATATCATGGCTATATTGGACTATGGTAAATGTTCAGTAATACTGTTTCCTCACAAATATCATAACTAAAACGAAAATTTGCGAATCTGAAACAACTTTTTTCAATTTTGTCAATTTACCAAACCGTGAAAAGATCCCTTTAATATTCAGTTTCAGCGATAATGAAACATTTTTTTATGTTGTCTATCGTATCCCTGAAATAATTGTTGAACTCGTGGTCAACGTATTATTAATTGAGACCTGTGAATATAAACAAGCGTAACCTTATACCAGTGCGTTATTCTCACCCGGACTCCCCTTTGTTTATCGCCAGCCTCAGATTTATGAATGAGATGAGCAAAAATACTACGTCACGCAGACGCAGCAGAAAGTTGACTATTTTAATCATTCATAAACAATCTCCTCCGCGACACGTACAATACGGTCATTGTTTTTTATTCTTTTCTATAAAACACAATTCGAAACTATTGCATTTAACACGATATTAATATAATGATTCCATTTGTGAATAAACATAATTGGAGAACTCAAACCTTTTGCATAAATATTATACAACTCTTTCTTGCGCGAATACGCGTAGTAAGCGGGAATTGGGCTCCTAGTAGCTAGGCCGTACCGACCTGAATTTTTCACTTAGCACTTTAGACGGTCGCTAAAGCGACCATCTAAAAACTGAACCCATGTGATGAAAATGCTTGAAACCATACTTGCGCCTTTCCCAAATCTGTAAGCCAAATCTTTGTTTGGTAATGCATGTCTAAGTTTCATGAGAGTAAGAAGCAGTTGGTTATCGGGCGTGATTTTCTTTATTGTTTTTCTTTTTTTTGTTTGGTCCATGCCAGTATTTCAATATATGTACCGACCCGCCGAGGGACATGCATAAATGACTAAACTGATTCGGGGTAATGCCTGTGTAAAATTTAAATAACTTGGAATCAGTAAGTAGCTGTTCACATGACATTTTAGAATCCTGTTTTATTGAACTTCTTTTCTTTTTTGGGCTCACGGTATTGAGGATCTATTGCTTTGAATGCGCCATGCTATTTTATTAAAAAGCTGATCACTGCAGGTAAATTGTGTTTGGGTTTCCTTATCATCTGTTGATATTAACTTTGTGGCATTGAACATCTCCTGGTCATTAAACACATCTGGCTGAAATTAGATAAGAAATCATTCAAAGAACCATTCAGACTTATCTGCAGAAATATATAATGAAGGCACATGTGTTTTGATTCAATAATGCAAAATGATCTGCTTTTACTTATATAATAAAGACATATGTGTATTGAATCAATAATGCAAAATGATCTACTTAAAAATGAAAACATTATCAGTTGAGTAAATAATTACTGATTGATATATATTATATATATATATATATATATATATATATATATATATATATATATATATATATATATATATATTATATATATTATATTATTTCAAAACAATATATTATTTACCTGTTCAATTATTTGATCAATTCGAGCAGTCTGTAATTGTGGGGATACCACATCAGGGTTTGTTTTCTGCAATGGAGTATCTGGTGTATCCTTTAGCTGAAGTAGTGCCTCTGATACTTCAAATAAAGTCTTTTTAGATACAGTGTGCTGTCCTTGGTATTGGTGCCTTTCTGTTTCGAGAATACTTCTCAGCCTATGACAGTTAATGCTTTTTTAATAGTATGTACCAAACTGAGCTTCATTACTAATTATTCAGCGTATCTTGTTATTAAAAGATATTTCCTACTGATGAATTCATTATCACAGTCATATCTATAATTATATTAATATCTGATTGATTCATAACATATTATACAATACAAACCCTTTTTTCATATATATAATTTCATATCTGTTGTGGTGTAAATGTGGCAGGGATAGGATCTGGATGATTCTCCATCGGTCCTTTACCTGCAATAAAATGCTTACTGCATATTAAGTCCACTTTTTTACATTACTTGCTGTAAAGTTTTTCGACCACATGCACTTAACCACCTATTACACTTTTCTTCATTTGTTTTTGGTTTTGGGAAAGGTATGAAATAAACACCTTCCATGTAATCTCTGTCACTATACCTTGAGTCACTATTACATAGTCCATAACAGCAATGTTTTGTCCCACCAAGATGTTTTTTAAACGAAGTAGATGGCAAATCCATACTCAAACATGTATAAATCTATAGTGATTAAGAAGGTCGTACACTCAGAGATCAACAAAGATTGTCCGACCAGCAACAGTTGCCATGGGCAGTGCTTATCAGTGATTCTATTTTTAGCATATTGGCCAACCTGTAAAACTCTCCTATTGAACCCGTTTATTCATCTGATAAGATGGGGATCTAAACAGGGGTTCATCTCGATTATTATGTTTGTAGAAGGGTCTGAATGATAAAGTTACAGTCGGCTTACTAATCACATTTCACAAGTTTTACATACGTTATAAACATAAGTTAAGTATAACAAAGATCATAACTTATCTTTATTTTGATTAATGACGTTTAAGGTATAAAACAATAATTATATATTTGTTGTGTGCCGTATAAATACAAAATTGTTTTTTTTTATGTAATTGAATACCGGACGGAAGTCATAAACATTCACTATGCATGGTTGCTAAAGCACAGTGTATACGACCGATGTCTATTGTTGTTTGCTAGAGTCATTTTTTTGGTGGAGGGGGGCTTTTATGGATGGATTAAACTAGTCCTTCAAATAACAAAAATTAAAAACAAATTAAAGAAAAGTAAACATAAAATAGTAAAAAACAGCTTTCCGTCATACTGTATATTATAGTATTTTAACGTATATAATTATGCATGGTTGCTAAAACACAGTGTGTACTACCGAAGTTTATTGTTGTTTGATGATTATGATGATGTTAATGTTGATGTTATTGATGATGATGATGACGATGACGATGACGATGATGATGATGATGATGATGATGATGATGATGATGATGATGATGATGATGATGTGATGATGATGATGATGATGATAATGATGATGATGATGATGATGATGATGATGATGATATTTGAATTAAATTAATGCGCAATTTTTTTCTATATAGCGGCCTAGCGCAGATATCTGCGCTAGGCCGCTGTAAGGGTTATGCAATATATACAATCTACATAGGAGCCAATAGCAGACAACAAGCACCATATTTGAGAAACAACAACAAAATATTACTTAAACTTTAAGGTCAAGTATTACTTATTTTTTAAAAGAACTGTGTTATTTACCACGGCTGGTGTTCAAAAAAGTTAATTGGGAGTGTCCTAACCTTAGTTCTTCTGCAATTTGCCGAAGCTGGTGTTTTGCAAAGAAACAATTTACATCTGAGCCATACGAAAAACAGAAAAAAAGAAACATAATTAACATTAAATATTATTTCACGCTTTGAAATTACTATTTTTTCAGGGGATTCAATATGCACGAAAGCGGCAAAGTGTATTTATTTACGTGTGGCCGCGGCCGATGTCAATCGCTTAAATCACGAATATGACTTTTTTTTATTTAAGGAAAACTATAAACTATTTTAACTGTTATTCTATTGTAACAATATAGCGTGTTTGTTTTATTCGAAAGATCATTATTATAATTACAGGGGTGTCAATAGTCCAAATTAATACGGAATTCGGATGTGAGCCGTCAAGGATCGATTTTGAGATCAACGAAATCCGATGAGATTTTAAGGGGTTGGGGCGTAGGGACTAATTAGTTTGAGTGCGCGATCATTTGAGAACAAAGGATGTTGAAGCTTCCTCGGCATTCCGGAAATTTGCGATCGCTTCCGGTTTTCTTCCTGGTAATTTTTCATTGATTTCTGATAAGTAAACGGCCGGAACGGATATGAACATGAACTGACGAAACCTCTTCGCTACTTTCAGAAAATCTTACAATTGCAAATATCCGCCATCTTGAAAATTTAAATGATCGATTAGCAACTTAAATCACTGCAATAGCGTTTTATAAACACGATGTTTACCAAATTTATGTTGATTGCTCATTTGCTAGATTCCTGGTGACTGGTTTTAATTTTCTTAAGTCAAATTAAACGATATGCATATTTCATTTCATGTGCAAAAGACGTATATCAATATGTTTTCGGACATTCATTTTCCGATACGGTATGGTTCGTTGATTTAATTTATTTTCGACGTTTTTATTACATTTTTTATAGAATGACAGATGCGCATGCTGCGGTGTTACGGATGTTGGTTGGTTTATAATATTCCGCATTGTACTCACCGCGTTTTGCAACTAGAAGACTACAATAAAACAATACGCCACGGCTCGGGCGATGGATCTAACTTTTATCCCTTTAAGGGACCTATTGCATCAGACTTCCGGCTTAATTTTCCGGATTTGAAACTTGATACAATTGATACAATCCCTGAATAAATTGTAATATCCGCAATTTTGTTCTCTAGTGTGCTGACTGTAGTATCGACTTTGACTGGAACGACTGTCGATACTGCGTATTTGAGATTGAAACACGCCTTCGAAGAATATGTGTGTCTTCTTCTTGTTTTATGTTTTTTTTCTCAAAATCTTTTGTCCGCCACGGACGCAACGATTGATCAAATGTACCAGATTGTGGTCTCTTTGAAATGTTATGTTTCTATTGTCGTAATATCTTTAACGAATAACACATTACTGATCGTGGACTATATTTGATAGCTTAGATTTTGGTACGATGTGATGAGAGTCCATCCGTGAAGATAAATTGCTTTGTGCTCGTTTGTGATTTATTCCGGATACAAACGTCAATGTGTCACCCGTTTACGATAACATAGGCCCTTTAAGAGCGTTCCCATTGAGAAAAAATTGGGTTTTAAATTTGCTTATTCTATGTTCCCGCTGTTTTGCAACCGCACACGAACACATTTTTTTTGTTTAAACATATTTTATTTCCAAATTGACAATTACAAATGAATTACAATTCACAAAGTATAATATGGATAAAGGGTTGGACCTAAAGTTCTACAACATTATCGGGGGTCTTTCCCTTGAGTATACAGTTACATAGATAAAGGTGATTGTTAAGATGTAAATATTAGTCGTCGTTTGGAAATTTTACGAAAAACTACTTAAAACATAGATGCAACTACTACTTTGACTATAATGATAGTAATAATAGTAATAATAACAGTAATAATAATGGTAATAATAATTATAATAGTAATACTAAGAAAATAATAATGATAATAATAATGATAATATAAGTATAGTAATAATAATAATAATCAATAATAACACTTTGGTGTACAGATAATATAAGTGTTATGAAACAAGGTAATACACAATAATGCACAATAATGAGTCCTGTCCTGGTGCGTCTATGCAAAACGCTTCGTCTCTAATATAAATCTTTGCACTTCAGTAAAAACAATGACATTTTCTTCGTCGTTCAATGATTGTTTTCCATGGAAAAGAATATCAGAATTTAAAGGGTGAAATGAACGCAATGCATTAAATAGAAACAATCGCTGTTTGTGGTACTTAGTGCATTCAAAGAAATAATGTGAGGCATTTTCTATCTCGCTGCCACAGGAGCAAACCATAAATCTATGGCAGAGGGTAAAAAGGAACGGGAATATAATTGTGTCCGCCGTGATACAATGACGTAGTCGTCTCCGTTGCGTAGAGAGCGTGATGATTGTGTTGTTGAACTGTGGGTGGGAGAAGATTTGCCAAATAAGTGGGACTATGACCATTATGTATTTTGTACATATTAATTAGTTTTATATACTGTCCTCTTTTATCACTTTTATCAAGAGACGGCCATTTTACTTCGTTGTACAAGTTAATGAGTGAAACAGATCTGGTTAGACCGGAGACAATACGCGAAGCTTCGTTTTGAATTTATCTAATTATTCCTTTTCGTATAAAGAGCATCCGTCCCAGACAACACATGCGTATTCAAGTATTGGGCGAAAATGAGTGACGTATATAGTTTTAAGCTTTTTCTGGAAACTTTAAATTTAAGAGACCTCATTATTCCCAGTACTTTCGATTCCGATTTCAGATTGTTATTAATATGATCATGCCATTTGCCGCCATGTCCTAAAGTTAGACCAAGATGTTTATGACATGACTTTCAACACAATTAACCGCAATGTTATCAAAGAAAAGTTGAGGTTATCGAAAAAAAATTGGAGTTGTAAATAAAATTGCTTCCGTTTTCTGTGGATTGAAGTCAACCAGCCATCTTTTGGCCCACAAGTTTATCTGATGTAAATCATGGTTCACTATACCTTCAAGATCACTTAAATTGGATGTTGTACAAGATAAAGACGTATCATCTGCAAACAAACGGGTGATGCTAAGAAGATTATTTACAATGTCATTAACGTAAATTAGAAAAAATAACGGACCAAGTACTGAGCCTTGAGAAACGCCAGACTTTACTTGCAACACATTGGACATAGAGGATCTGACAAATACTTTTTGAGTTCGGTTAGATAAATAACTCTCAATCCATTTTAACAAATTACCACTGATCCCATTTTCTTTAAGTTTGAATAAAAGGCCTTGATGCCATACGCGGTCGAAGGCCTTGGAAATATCACAAAAAAACATACAAGTAACTGTTTTATCGTCAAGAGAACGAGCTATTTGATCGAAAATATCAATAAGCTGGAAGACAGTAGAGTGACATCTTAGAAATCCCGACTGCTTACAATATATAAGGTTATGTGAAAAAAAGTGCTTATACAGATGCTTGTAAACAACTCTTTCCATTAATTTACAAAGGCAGCTTAAAAGTGAGATGGGACGATAATTCGAGGGTGTATTTGCATCTCCTTTCTTAAATAAGGGCATGACCATTGCTTTCTTCCACAGTGCAGGAAATGTGCATTCTTGTAGTGATTTGTTAAAGAGCAAGCAAAGTGGTTTTGCTATTGAGGAACACGTACGCTTAAGAACTAAATGGCTGATTAAATCTTCACCAACCGCTTTATTAGTAAATAAAATCTTAATTATATCTTTTATTTCAGATTCATTAATTGAAACTTCGTCTAAGCAATAAAACGCAAAAACACTAGAGTCAGGTAGAACTCCGGAAGACGTGTCTAGCGTTGATATTGAAACGAAATAATTATTTAGACAATTTGCCTTTCTTCGTCAGACATATAAATATTACATTTCCACCAGGATCAATGGTTTTAGGGCGGTATCCTATCAGAATGAGAATGTGAGCGAATGAGTTGTTTTAAGAGCTTCCAGTATCGCTTAGAGTTAGACGCCTGTAAGTCGTTTAAAGTAGATTCAATATTTGAGAAAAATTGTTCTTTAGCATGTTTGATCATATTGATGACTCTATTGCGAACATGCTTGAATTTAGCCCAATTGTTTGCAGACGGGTGTTTTATCGCTTGGGATTTGAGGCGATCGCGTTTCCGCGTAAAAAAACGTATCATGGAATCATACCAGGGTTTATCGTTAGGACGCACTGTGACATGTTTAAATGGGATACTCAATTTCATTAATTCAAGTAATTTATTCGTAAACAATAAAGTTGCTTCGTCTATGTTCGTATGGTTAATGAAGTTCCAGTTTTCGCTATCATTTAAAGCGTTTAAACGATTGAAGTCTGCACGTTTATATAGCCAAACATGTCTCATGGTCGGTTTGCTGATAACTGATTCACTTTAATATGTACGGCTGTTGCATGGTGATCACTGATGGAAGAACAGACGGGATTAATCTCGCTATCGAGCACATTAAGAGTATTGGATACTATAGGATCAAGTAAGGTAGAAAGTGTTAGCCGTGACTCTGTTTGCATTTGTAATCGTATTACGTAAATTGAATAGTGTTTTAATCGCGTGAAGTCTTTAAGTTGGTCCTCGTTAATGTCTCCGACCATAATTAAGTTTGAATTCACGTCTAGAGCTTTATCGATACTTACTTCCAAATCATCCCAAAACGATACATTAGCGCTTGGGGGACGATAGAAACAGCACAACAATTCAGTGAAATTGACGGCTTGAATTTCTATCCAGATCGAGTGCAAGGCGTGGCATTCTAACTCAACCATGCGGCGCGATAATAAAGACTGATTCACGTATAAGTAAACCGCTTGAATGCGCTGTACAGTCCTTCCGGTGGAACGCTATATTAAAGCCTTCAATTGTTAAGTCATTATCAGATACGATATCGGTAAGATGAGTTTCGGTAAAACATAGAATGTCGAAATCACACAAGTTTTTAATATAGTCAAGTTTGTTTCTAATTGAACGCACATTAAGATGCAGAACGCTAAGAGAGCAGCTGCTATCTGGCCCCGAATTAAGCTCAATATCGCCAGACAATAAGAGCAGTAACTGTTTTATGTAAGAAAAAAACATGTTTAAGGCGTATATATTCGCTCGGAGTATATATCTAAGAAAAAATGCATGCGAATATTGAAAGAGGAAAGAAATAAACAGCAGAAAATCTGATTTTGCATTCCACGTGAAACAAAACCCTGAACGACAAAGGTATTAAGATGAATTGAATAACCCCACGGTCATTCTGTAACCGGTAATATCGTTACCTATTTGGTAGGAGGACGACGTACAGACATAAGAAAACGAATGACCGTGTGATAGAAAACCTAAAGTGCACTTTGAGACAGCTGCTTGCTGCACACTGGACAGGACTATTATTTGACATAAGATAATAATAATATAAAGAAAAAAAGATACATTCTTAAAGTATGAATAAGTTGATAGTAAATGGATATTATAGGTTCAGCAATACTACACAGGATGATACACAATGCACTACTGAGTGTAAAGAAAAGGGAAAAACACGTCTTAAAACACTTTTCTAACCTAACCTTTTCGAATATTGGGTAGAAATAAATAAAGAAATATATGGCAAGTACCTAGCATCAGTATTGCTCCATTTGCAACAACAAAGATCAGAGCAACACACGCATACATACACACATACATACATACATCAAAAAGTACAAAAACAACAAAATAACACACACAAAAACATATATACAAACATAAGGCAATCAGGCACATGCAAATATACACATTAGCATATATACAACTACGAATACATACATTTACGCTTAGAGAAAAAATAAAATAAAATCAACGATGTGAACAGATGAATGAGTGTATAGCGCGGACATAATCCTTGAAAAAAAAACAGACAAAAGAAATACAAACTTGCTATGGCTTTAAGTATTCAAATATAAGAATGCTGGTAAATAATAGCGCAAAACAGTAGCATTAGGACAGTGTAGTGAATATATGACTGTACACATGTACATTGTATAAAAATAATGTAGTCAATATATGACTGTTAACATGTACAATGTATAATTATCGAAGCTGTCGCTTCAAGAAACAGCAGCTCGTATGCTTAAATATAAGATAGAGCCTCAAATGCGTAAATATATAATAGCAAAGCAATGGAATGTCAATGTAAACAATCATTTGGGAGTAAATTTAGCGAGCCCGTACATGCATGCAATTACATTTAACTGTACTAATGTTTGCCTCAATTACAGTGTATGTGAACATTAAAGAATCATTACATTTCATAGAAAAATTATAAATCTTAATATACTTTAAAGTGTGCTTCTGATAATATTCGTGTTTACCTCCCTTTATCATGTAATTTGTGACAACCTACGCGAAGCGAACTTGAAGATTGTCAATAGGGCTTAGAATAAAGCAACTAAGGTGTGCAATCATTTATAGTAGTACTTAATTCTAAAGTGAACCAAAACGGATTACTTGGTAGCTTTGCAAGAAAGTCACCCCCCCCCCCCCAAAAAAAAAATAAAATAAATAAATAAATAAAATAATCCTCTCCTATACGAACGAAACAATAGGTGGCCCGCAAGCTTTTAAGATTAATATACATGATAAGGAGTTTTGGTATTTGAACAAAAAAGGATCAATTTTAGAGAGACTACGATTTAGAGTTCCGACCAGGTTGAAATAACTGTGCTGGACATGTTATGAAAACAATTTAGAACTCTGAGATCGTGGCCTCATGTACTTAAATACAGTTAACGAAAATATCACGTTTTTACCCATGAATAGTCGTTCATGCCGAACACCACGATGATAAATGCTCAACAAAGTAAAGATCGATACAAATATAATCACGTGTTAATAGTGGAAAACGAACTATTTAGTAGTTCACGCGGAACGACTGAATGAATTTACAATGATATCAGCTCATCTAGGATTTGCCCACTAATAAAAGATGATCTTACACTGACTGTAAATTTATCGTTTACGTTGGAGGCAACAACAACAACATGCCGAGCAAGTAGTGATGCTATAGAGAATAAAATAAAAAACAAACACACAAAAGAACTATGGAGGGGTGGGGCGGGGGAGTTGGACAAAATGAATACAAACTAATTGCAATAAATAAGTACAGCGTTAACACAATACAATATTCAAATAGTTATAGTACACCCTTACGAACAACAACAACTATCGAACTGAAATAGTATCAATATCTATGAATAGATATGTAATATTGATTGTCAATATATATAACGGAAATCGCGCACCGAAAACATGAGATTGTTTGAGAGTCTTTGTCTGAAGTTCATTGTAATGAGATAAATGAGGAATATGTTATATTATTTTTAATATACAAGAACAATTATGCCTAGTAAAAGGATCAGTGAACAATACAATTTTAATGCGTGGTATGTATACTTTTTAGAAAGTACCGTAATATATGCATGTAAGAAACTATATAATGATGTATGAAAGCTGTAAGGATTAATATAAAAAAGCGCACAAAAAGACACATAGCTAGTTACTGTTCTGATCAGATCCTTTAAAATGATTATGATCATTAATTGTTTTATTTGAAGGCTGCTAATTGACTTGCAGTGTTCACTTTGAGGATCTTGGAGTTTCGGTCTTTAATGAGAATCTTCCCATCGGATGACCATGCCCCAAGAAGATGTCCGGTTTCGTCAGGGATCTGGCACTATAGAGCAGGGCACTGCGTTTGGTTGTAAGGTCCTCTTTAATGAAAGTGTTTTTAAACCCGTGGTCTTTAAGCTTTGATCGACAGAGGTAAAGCTTTTGTCTTGCTCTGTATGAAGTGAATTTGACAATGTTGTCACGTGGTTATTCGGACTTGATTTACCTACTCTGTGGGTCCGATCTAATTCAGGTAGAGTTAGATTTGATCCAATTTTTCTGGATAGTCAAGGACGAGGTCATCAGTGTTTTCCTCTCTGTTTTCTGAATCCCTGAAATTCGAACTAGATTCCGCCTGGAATATTGTTCTTGGTCATCTAGTTTTATTACCAGGAGATTTAATCTGGCCTTCAACTCAGTATTTTCACTACACAGTTTCGTGTTTTCATCTTCAAGCAATTCCAATTTTGAGTTTAATTTAGAAATGACGCTTGTGACTATGGAAGGGAATATCCGCCAGTCCATTCATGTTGCCAAATGACAATTACATATTGCTAAATGACAATTGCATACTGCTAAATGACAATTGCATTTTGCTTTATTTTATTAGTTACAAAATAACTGCGTCTTCCCTTGCGTCTTTATGCTTGTTTCTATCAGTTAGTGAAATATTGCTTGCATACCGGTACTTCTTTAATGTTTACTCGATATTTCTGTAAAAATGTTCCATGTGGCTATCTTCTTGTTGCTGAAACTATATCATTTCAATACTTAGTAATGCTAGAAAATGTCATATTGATTGTAAGTTCTACTAAGCGAAATGACTACGCACAAGGCAGCAGCTCACATGAAGTAAGCCGAATGCCGAATGCATTAAGACGAATGCATTAGTAATTACTGAATTCATACACGACGGAGGACCCGAGTTTTCAGTAGTTTTCGGTTTTTTTCGTGAAAGGATAATATTTATAACGGTGTTGTATTATATATCTACCAGATGAATTACTCTACGCGTCGTTTTCGAACGTATCTTCCAACTGTTCTTATTCAGGTAAAGTTTACTTGTTTATTGTACTGTTTTATTAAGTAAATTGCATACGATTACAAGTCATCCCCATTTCGAAAGTTGAGTTGTCATTTGGTTTGTGATAAAGGTCTATTTGAAGTTAATGGACGTAATATTGTTTTCAATTACTTGTCAAACGTTCCATACAGTAATATTGCAACGAAGGTGGGTTACGATGATCAAAACGTCTAACTGTTGGCATGTTTGAATTTAACTATTAATTTCATACTATTTTCATCTCATTTCTTCGTAACACTGTCTTTATCTAATCAAATCGTACCTAGGTTGGTAAAATTGTATCTGAATCAAATTATTCGTTTTAATTGTTTTTTTACTAGTTTTATCCCCAATACGGCATGGAAATTCATATATAGAGCTAATTAAAATGGAAAGCAACGTGAGAAAATAAGTATGCACAGTTACCTCATTAACGAAAATTTTTTTTATGTATTTTTGAATTAAATGGTTTCTCTTTTTCATTTCAAACGATTATATTTCTCATACTGTTTTATACTATTAATATATGTTGATCATCTTACATCTTTTTGTGCATTTTGGGTAAGCGATGACTTTGGATAGGTACCAGTAAACCAAAAAACGGGTATAAGTTGACCAAAATGGGTTTGAGTTGACCACAGTACGGGTTGAACAGTTACCTAACAGGTGTCTTCAAACAGACACATTTAATGTAGATTTTTCTTTTATACGCTTAAATGGACAGATCGATCTTGTTTTTCTTTGCATCTAAAATGTGTAGCTCAGTGACTCAGTTAATGTTTACGGTTTGTAACTCGGGGATCCTGGGTTCGATTCTCACATGCGGTGCTGTTTTTTTTTCATAGGAGTTTCCTCTGGCGAGACTGAAGAGCCCTAGCCTAGTACTGGTAAAACCCAGGAAGCATAATTTAGTAAATCTTTGCCTTAATGTTAGTTTAAATACACGGGCATAAACACCATACAAACAAACACATAAAGATGTTAGTACATGTAGGACAATAGTGGAGATTTCCCATAAAGATTGTACTCAGATGATCAAAGCAGATAAGATCATATTTCTGTGAAAAAAGTGTAGAAACTTAGATCAGCAAGTGTAATATCTGACTACGTAACAGTTATTATCTCTCGAATCTCTCGAATCTATCATTATTCTACATACTGGTACATGTTTTTATAAATAAAAAATAATTCACATGAATACATGTTCAGATATGAGCTAACAGCAAAGAGCAGCTGCTCCTTTAAAGTGACCTTTTCACAGATTTTGGCATATTTTGAAGTTTGTCATTAAATGCTTCATATTGATAAATGGAAACATTGGATCTTAAAAGCTCCAGTAAAAAATCAAGAATAACACTAAAAAAAGGAAAAAAAGTGGCCGGTACCAGGGCTCGAACCAGTGACCCCCGAAGTCCTGGATTTAGTCTGAAGTAAAAACGCATTAGCCCGCTCGACTTTTCCGCCGGATCTACACAGTTAATGTATTTTATACGTTATATAAGCAATCTTCGTAGTTTCGTAAATTTAAACGACAACAACAGAAGCTCTCCAAATTATTCAATCGTTTCGCGTTGCAAAGCTTTATAATTTTTAGGTTTCCAAATCGTCAAAAGATACATAAAATGGCTATATTGGACTCTTGTAAATGTTCAGTAAAACTGTTTTCTCACAAATATCATAACTAAAACGAAAATTTGCGAATCTGAAACAACTTTTTTCAATTTTTTCAATTTACCAAACCGTGAAAAGATCCCTTAAGGCAGGCAGCAGAATTGTTGAATGTCAACACAAGTGACAGGAGTACACAATACCAGCACCTGCATCAGTAACTTCTGTCAGAAGCACTAGTGCTGCAAAGGCAATTTTTGCTCCCGACAGTAAAAGAAGGAGGCAAGGACATGCAAATATAGGAACTGTGGCAGTGCCAGCACTAGACTATTATACCCAGGAGTAATAAGGTAGGCATCACTAAAGAGGCCCTGGCCTGTGCTAGATATTTTGGAACTACAGTTTATACCACACTTATTCTTTTTCAATGTTAAGATGTCTATTGTTTCATAATATTCATGTATATACATCTTATTTTACTGCGTAAACTTGGAGAAGTCATTTATTATTGAATACTTCCTAACTATTGTTTACAAGACCTTCCTGTACTTTCAATTTGCTCTAGAACCCCCTTCATAATTAATGATGAGGAAAAAATGCTTTTAGCAGGTAACTCTAAAAGGTTTATGGTTTGAGTTCCATAGTTTTGGATATTTCAAACAATTTCGAACTAAAAAATTAAATTCCAAAGTGTACCCGTCCATTGCTGCAATATAGAAAATCAGATTCCACAACACGGCACTTATAAGTACTGTCATCGTCGGATACCCACGACTAATTCATTCCATTACTCTCCAGCATTAGCTGGAGAGTAACGGAATGAATTAGTCGTGGGTATCCGACGATGAAGTACTTTATACAAATAAACATGTGTATCGAGTTGAGTCAGATTCAAACTGCAAAGGTTATAACGGTAACTCTGATGGTATCAGTTATAGAATGAAAATGTTTTTTTGCCCTTTAATCCAAGGCCAATAACTATAATAAGTTATCAGTTATAAAATTGCATATACTTCATGTTTCTTAATAAGGCCTAAGCTCTTGCATAAGTCAAGCTAAATATTAAATGATTTCAACCTTAACAAGACAAATGTTTTGCATTCACTTCCCTACAGTAAATGCAGGTCCCTGGTTACAACTAATGACCACCTGTTGAAGGAGCTAGATGAGACCCGGGAGAGACACCAGCACAGAGGTGAATCAGATTAACTGGAGCTACAAGCAGCTCAAGAAAACCCTTCAGAGACCAGTCTAAATGTTCTGATAATGATAATAGAGTGTGCTTTGTGTTTTAGTGCTAAGAATTTGGCTGCTCTGTATCCAATATCTGAAGTGGTATTTTATTAAGAAATTTGAAAAAAAATAAGGCTTAATGCATGTGTGTGAAGTGTCGTCCCAGATTAGCTTATGTTGTCCACACATTATTATCTGGGACAACACTTTCGGCCTAGACTGGATTTTTGTTTAAATACTTTCTTTAAACGAAAAATCTCATAAAACCAGAAAGTGTTTTCCTTGATTAGCCTGTGCGGACCGTACAAATTAATCTGCGACGACACTTTAGGAACATGCATTAAACTCCATTTTTCCAGAGCATGGGTCAATTGTTTTTATTTCCTTTCAATATTCACATTCCCTTTTTTTTAGGATCATACAGATTCTAAATGCCTATTTATTGTAAGCTGAATATTCAGTCATAACCAAAAAGTGTCATACGATCTTTGTTAAGACAGGATGCTGAATTCTAGTATTTAATGAGGTTATGTGCTTTTCGCACTTATTCTATGTCTTTTATAAGTACAAGGTGAACACTAGCAACAATATAATTTGCTACCAAAATGTTTTCCATATATTACTTCTTTTACATGAAAGAAGTTAACATGTGTAAAAAAAAGTTTGGCAAACAAACTGACAGGTAACAATCAGTTTATTTATTGTGCATCCAGGCATTTACATATAACCAGACAGTACTGCAATCTGACATGTATATGTAGGTTTTTAACTTATATTGCACCAGTTTATAGATTGTTTTGAAAACAAATGTATGATCATGGTAAAGTTACATATGTCTAGTCATAAGCAGTATGTGTGGGATACATTAGCAACAGGACCGGAGGGATCATTTTGTTTTCAGATGATGTTTATGTAATGTGTGTTTCATCCTAATATTTATTTACCCAGTATGCCATGTAATACATATATTTTCTAATAAAATTGTAAAAAAAGGTTATTCAGTATTTAGATTAATTTGACACGCTATTTCATGGTGGATGGCTTCATCCACAGTCATTACAAGACACACAACAACAACATACTTGAGCCTCGGTCTGGGAAAATGGGTCTTAATGCATGTTTGTCTAGTGTTAATCAGGGCAAATCAGTGATGAAATTTTCGCTAAATGGAATTTTTCGATAAAAAAATCTCTGTCGGAAAGTGTTGTCCCTGATAAGCCTGTGCTGACGGTACAGGCTAATCTGAGGCAACATTTTGATGACATGCATTGGGTCCAATTTTCCCAGAGCCAGACTCAAATGTTAAAGCAATACCCGTTAAATTAAGAAATATATCCAATGACAAAATAGTGGTTTGCTATTTATTGAAAATCTCATCATTGTTCAAATAAAAAAGATTTATTCATTATTTACAACAAGATGCAATTATTTTTCAAAAACAACAACAAAAACACAATTGGCATTTCATGTAAAAGCTTTTCACACTAGATGATAAATTAAACTGGTATTTATGATAGACAATACCATACTAAAGAAGCACAGACAGTTCTCACTATTCCATTCAAAGCAATTCATATTGAATTCAACAACAACTAGAAATAGCGCGGCAGAGGCCGACGCGTATCCCCACGCCGCATGTTTGACCCAGGGGGCACCCCAGCGTTGGTAATGGGGGCCATGCATAGTTGAGATTGACCGTATTGTCATGAGAGATATTCGGTATCAATTGGAAGTGAATCGTTGTAGGAATTAAGAAGTTAATGTCTTCGTTTAAACATGGCATATCTTTTTATTGCATAAATCGATTCCTCTAAGAATGGCCTTTAAGAAAAGATATGGTTATGATGGTCTCTATGTGCAAAATGCTGCATCTATTTTCGCTTAAAGTTGTTGCTTTTACATTGAATTATTAAGGGAAACTATTAAGTATATTATGACCTCCAAGCAAAACAATAGGCATTATGTAGGCATATTGAATTCAACAACAACTAGAAATAGCGCGGCAGAGGCCGACGCGTATCCCCACGCCGCATGTTTGACCCAGGGGGCACCCCAGCGTTGGTAATGGGGGCCATGCATAGTTGAGATTGACCGTATTGTCATGAGAGATATTCAGTATCAATTGGAAGTGAATCGTTGTAGAAATTAAGAAGTTAATGTCTTCGTTTAAAACATGGCATATCTTTTTTATTGCATAAATCGATTCCTCTAAGAATGGCCTTTAAGAAAAGATATGGTTATGAGGGTCTCTATGTGCAAAATGCTGCATCTATTTTCGCTTAAAGTTGTTGCTTTTACATTGAATTATTAAGGGAAACTATTAAGTATATTATGACCTCCAAGCAAAACAATAGGCATTATGTAGACGGGTAAGTGTTTATCCCTATCACCGCTTTTTTACGGAGGATTCCAGAGAGTCGATGTATCACGGTTGATACCGGAGATTTTGATTTTGATGTTTAGAGTGATCTCCCGGCAATAGTAATTTACGCTGCAATTTGCGCTGGAATTAGGTTTTTTAGTACTGGTTCCCATTTTCGCATTGTGAACTATTTATAATAGCGGTGTATGCAAAACCGAAGACTAATTCTAAATCAGAGACGCACTAGCAATCGACTTAAGAAGTAATATATGTCTACAAAGATATTAACAGCTTGTTTAATTCAGTAGCAACATACCAAATGCACACAGTTAAACAAAGAACGCCGTTAGAATAAGCATTCATACAAACTCCAAAAGTTTAAATGCAGTTGTCATTAACACACACGAAGTAAAGATATATATGAAGTAATTATAAACTTATCAACATTTGACAATGAGATGAAGTGTTTGCATCGCAAATGTAACTAGGCAAAATGCAACTACCATGTATAAGAAAGCATATGCTAGTAGTTAAAATGAGAATGTCATTTAACATTATGCATGGACTGGCGGATATTCCCTTCGATATGTGACAACGTTCTCAACAATTGTTTCGATGTAGGCACGGAATGTTGCTACTAAAGTGTCTGATATTTTCTGAATGGCTTCCTCGGAAAGAGAGATTGTTGGTTCACACGAATGAGATGCAAAAGGGGAATCCATGATTGATTGATATGCGCGTTTGTGCTCACTATCGAGTTCGTTATCGGGCGAACTTAACGCTCGTTTGCTATTTCTGGTACGGTCTGGTGTTTCTAAGATTAAAGACATTGGCTG